>NW_015622833.1:0-41085 GCF_000835515.1 Exophiala oligosperma
GCTGCCAGCAACAGAATCGCCGCCAACTGGAGTCGTTGCCGTTCATTGGGAAACCAGTTGATATCCGAGGCCCAGTGGTAACGGATGAGCTCGACGAAATCGTCCGCCTCCATGAGAGGCTTCTCGATCTCCTCATTGTCCAGGCCATATTCTTCCGTCAATGGCCCTTCAATGAACTGTAGCTTCAGCGGTCTGGCGGTATACAGTATTCCCTGTGTTACGTACCACGAAGATTTGCCTCATGACAGCCGGGTCCATTCGACGCTGTGTCCACATAATGTACAGCTGACTCAATTGCCGCCAGTAGGTCGTCAGTGTACTGGTTTTCTTGATCGTGTACGTCCGGAGCAACCAATGTAGGAAGTTCTCCATCCGAGCCGTGGCACACTCGCGCAGGGTCTCTTGTGGATCAAGCTGGAACTTGTCACAGTATCTTTGCAGAGTCAACAGATGTCCCCAACTATCAGGTCATGGCACGTACTCCTCGAAGAGGCGCTGAATGCGGTCAACGTGGTAGATAGTATTCGGTGCATACAGCGTCGTGGGACGGGTTTCCAACAAGGCCTCCTCATATTTCCGGGCGAGGACGTCAAGTGTACAGACGTCATCAGTAGTATGGCCGGAGTATGAACCCCCGGAACTCAGGTTGACAGTGGTAAACTTCTTTCGGCGAGGCATGTGGCTTGAGCATACGCAGGGACGGATCGGACAAGTGAAGAGGAATAGGAGGAAGTGACGAAAGTGAGGTCGGCATGTTGGCGATGCCGTCGTATATATATCTCATCCAGGGCTCGTGCAGCTAGCACAGCGGTTGGCAAAGGGCAGGTGCATCAGGGCGTCGCCTGAAGCCAGTTTGACTTCCGACTCCGTTTGATGAGCGGGGGCATTTCGACGGAGGGATGGCAGGAGAACTGCAAACAATTTGAAATTCGGGAGACGTCCACGAGTCTCACTCCTAGGATCTTCGACATGGGTGGGAGGTCGCCAACGCATGCTTTTGAGATTGTGACGTGAGACACGCCGAAAGAGAGAGAGAGGGGGGTCTGAGAGAGGGTCGGGTGAGAGAGGAAGATTGTACGTCAAATCGTCAAAAGCGGCGAGGGACAGGTGGAGCCGGCCGGTGGAAAGGGATCGCAAAAGCGGCTACGGACGTCGTCGCGAAACGGCACCCTTTGCGCCAGGACACAGACTTGAAGAATAATAACTAATTTTAAAGAGCTTAAAATAGATCTTAATTAATAATGCCTAATTAAAATATATTTAGCACTTTAATATTAATATATAGTAGCTTTAGAACTAACTTATATACCTTAATTATTACTTACTTAATAAATATATAAATTTCCTAAAGATATAAATTATCCTATTAAGATTTAAGGGTTTTATAAAATATAGTTATTACCTTAGTATTTATACTAAAGATATAATAATAAAATTAACTCTTATATAATTATGAAGAGATCTTAAAAATATAATTAGATTCACTAATTTACTAGTAATATACTTCGTTACACTAAATAGTATTCTTAACTTAAAATAAAATAGCTTAAGAGATATTAAGGTAAAGTGATTAACTAAGATACCTAAAATTTAACCTAAGTATAGAAGTTCTAAGTAAAGATTTAGGGTTTTTAGTATCTATAGCGCTTAAGTTAGCCTTTAAATTATTAATAGTAAAAGCTTATTACATTACTTAATAATTCTTAGCTTTAGCTTTCGTAAAGAAATACTATAAGATAACCTTTTAATATATAAAATACTCTTTTTATTAGTGTTAAGTATTAACTCTATATTTATAGCTATAGTATCTCTATATTTTCTCTTAATTAGTAACTTAATATTTATATAAATTAGTGATAGTATAAATAAATTCCTTAAAGAATTAAAGTCTATAAATAAGTAAGCTATTATTTAGTAAGTTAGTAACCTTAATAGTAATATTCTAAGTAGTAACTTATTCTTTAATACTCTTTACTTACTCTTTAGTAATACTATACTTTCTCTTTAAATATTCTTTTAAGTTCTTTCTAGGTATATAATATATTTAGTGCTTAATATAGAGAATAATGCTATAAGTTATAAGTAATTATAGCTATTAAACTAGCGGGGTTAAAGTAAATAGTTAAGTGTTTTAGTAGGGATTTAGAATATTATTATTTATTACTAATCTATATAACGGGCTAAAAGAGTTTAAAGTAAGCCTAAATAAACTATTAAGTATATTAGATAAACTATAGAAAAAATATTAATGAAATTTATAGTGATCATTATGATATAGCACTAAATGTGTTTAATTACTCGATAGGAAAAGTGAAGTGTAGAAAGCTTAAATTTTATATGTGAATGGATTACCCTATGAATAGTTCACCCGCTCTCTATACTAAGACTTACTTTATATGTGGATGGGTTACCTGTTCACAGCGTAATAATGTTAGGGAACATAGTAACTTATACGGAGTACGGATATAATTATCTCCCTCTCTTAATCGAACAAGGATATTTGCGCCATAAGGGGAATGCTCACTGTTAGTTCCCAAACGGCCAGGGACCACGAGGCTCGGAGATACTTGTTTCTGATTGCTACTTGAGGTTTACGTGGTCTTACGTACATATAGCGGCCAGTCACGGCTCCACACAGATGAATTTAATTCCCGCCGCTACAGCACTCTATCGAATATCACGTGCAAATGCGGGGTCATCTCCAAATTTGACCACCATATTTACCTCCTTGTCGCCGTTATTTGGAGCAACAAATATCATTCTTCAAGTTCCGATAAATATTACGAGTCACATTGACGTCTTAATTATGTGGTCAAGTCACGTTACTGGTACGTCTCCGGCTAAAGTGTGCGTGGCTGCAGTCGAAGATGTGCCTGGACGTTGAAGAGTTGACTGGGCAGTCACTCGAGATAACGAGCCCCGCAATTTTAAAGCAAAGATGAAGAAAGATGGGCCTGAGGACCATACCCAGATCATTGATCCTGAACTCCGGATTGTTGCTCCTCACTGCCCAGGTTATGCCCGACCGTCGCAAACGTATCGACACAGAAGTGTTGCGAATTTGCTCGATCTCAGCCTGGAAGGCCTTTTAGAGGCAAATGCTGGCTGTTTTGGTGAAAGGTACAACTATGCTTCTCCTAGTTGTGCTCGCGTCCTCGCAACCAACCCAGAGATGAAGTATTCGTTCAACCTTTTGGATGAGGATATGGACTCTTATATGATGAATGAATGCACTGCGAAGAACAAATTCCTGGTTCTGGAGTTGTGCAATGACATCACCATCGATACTCTTGTTCTAGCCAATTTTGAGTTTTTCAGTTCAACTTTCAGAGATTTTCGAGCCAGCGTATCAGACAGATACCCCATCAAGACGGAAGAATGGAAGACCTTGGGGACTTTCCGAGCTCTCGATACCAGGAATATACAAAGTTTTCGAATTGTAAGTCCCATAATATGGGCACGGTATTTACGCCTTGATTTTCTGGACCACTACGGAAACGAATATTATTGCCCGGTGAGCCTTGTGTACGTCCATGGGACAACGATGTTGGAAGAGTACAAGCATGGCTCTCAACCGTGTTTGTGGGAGTCTTGCCAAAACGATATCCTAGGAGATGTGTCCGCAGAAGGTTGCGTCCGCGCCACCGAACCTATGATATCCGCAAAAGAAAGCAAACGTGCTTCTGTCGCATGCGAAGGCTGCATGGTGTCCTCCAGTGAGCATGACTCAATTGCAACGGCCACAAATACCTTCACCGGGACTTCCTATGAAGGTGACAGTCTCAATACCTTCACAGCTACAACGGACAGAGACCACGAAAATTCTATGGGGGAATGTGCTACTGAGGACCAGCTCACTGGCGAGCTATCCAAACTTCCGATCTCTCCCATACAATTGCCTTTGGGGACTACACCGTTGCCAGGCGAGTCTTTCTTTATGATGACGCAGAATCGTCTACAGGGCCTTGAAACCAATTACATCCACTCATGGATGTATATAAAGGTGCAGTATCACGCCCTCGATGTTTATTTGCACCAGATCGAGCAAACCCAGAACGTACACGTTGATGCTCTTCTTCGTCAGCTGAACACCACAATGTTCAATCAACTCGGTTCTTTCAGAAGTCAATATTCTCATTTTACGAAATTAATTGAAAATGAGCTTGCCCAGCAACAGGAATGGTACGAACAAGAGAAACATCATGTTCACGTTCGTGTCGATGCTCTGACTGAGGAGATCACGTTTCAAAGACTAGTTTTGATTCTGGAGCTATTTCTCACTCTTACGTGCTTAGCAATCATTGTACTGCATAGGAGAGTTGTCAAGCACTCGGCAAATGCACGAACACTACAGCTTGACTTTGCGGATTCGAGTATGCTGGCATTGCGAGACCTCGTCGACATGAAGAGAAATCCTCCTCGCAACCCGACGACACGTCTTCAAAAGATAAGGGTCCTAGGTGCCAATCGTCGAGGCTTGGAAAACGAAGGAAATGAAGACGACGAAATAGATCAGAAGGATATACCGAGTCCTTATACACCCAGCTTCGGAGACCCCTCTGATGGAGAGTTCGACATTGACTGATCCTCACAAGAAATGGCTTGGTCTCACTCAGGATTGGTCGATAGATGGATGCACCAGCTTGAAACACCAGCACCTGCTCAGGCTACAAGCCAAAATTTGCGCCATGTCTTCGAGCGCTGTTCTGGAGAGCAAGGAGACTTACGCATCCAGAATACAATATTCGAGAGTCACCTTTGCTAACCTGAGTCCGATCCATCGACTGATGACCAGCTATGCACTATAAGCCCATATTCGCGTGGGAGAAGCGTAAAGACTGTCCTGGCTAGTCCGAAACTATGCAACATCGCTTCGAGAGACTGTGGAGGCAATCGCAGTGAATTGGGAGTAAATATTTCTCATGTTGAAAATTTTGAAGATTACGGCTATACTACAAGGGTCATTGGGGATTCTACTTTGACGATCTTCGGATAGGAGTTGATCAAACCGTGATGCGAGCGGCCATGCTTGCACATATGTTTTGGCGCTTACTGGGTTGCATATACCAAAGGACAGCTCCTTGAGAGGAGCTTAGTGCCCGGGTGGAGATCCCAGTTCGCCGAGGTCAGCTGCTTCCTCGCTTATTTCTACCAGTTTGAATTCACAAGGCAATGATTGATTTTATATAGTCAGGTCGCATATCCCTACAGAATTCACGTAAGCAACTGACGAGAACATCTCTGCTGGAAAGGAAGGAAGGAGGCTGAGTACATTCCTTCGTCAAAGTCGAACGGGATGAAGTGGAAAGCCGACTGAGACAGTGGAAGTGTGATAGGAATTCATGATACCTTCTCAGGATGTCACGCGCACCCCTTTCATTCATGGGCTCTGAATTACAGTCATTGACTATAGCATTGCCACAATGAGCAGACAAAAGGACAGAAAGGTCGTAGTACTGCATTGAACGATCACCCAGTCTGCACATTCGACTCCATACAGTGCAGTGTAATAACTCAAGCTGTCGTCCCATTTTTCTCGTATATGCATGTCTAAGTTTGGGAGGGTGATATTGCCAGTAGGAGAAAGCCAGCCATTGTTGTTGGGTTACATTTTCTCGTGACATGTGGAAGAGCTGCTGCGGTTTGGTCATGTAGTTGAGGACAAGGACCTCTACTCTAGAGCTGAACTCGTGCGAGATCAGCTCGAGCCAACTTCTGATCAAATTGTTCCAATCAGCAGCTCCCGCCAATCAACTTTGATTTACCTCGCTTCATGATCCCTTGCGAATAAAAACTCCATCGGCAGACTTTAAAGGTTTGGCGATGCTGGATTGAATGATCCGGCCGATATCAAAGAATTAATCATTATTCTGATCTGCGGGACATCCCAGCAGCACCAAATGACGATCTCTAGTACCTGAGAAAGTTGGCCAAATACTCCACGCCTTCCTCGCCTAAATGTACACTATTATACTCAGTCTTAGTATGTCAAAAGGCCACTCTTGTTGACAGTAGATAGCTCGCTCGTAAAGTTTCACCCCTTGCAACGTTGTAGTAGCTGCTAGCATGACGTTTCACCACTATTCGTGCGGTCCGAGCGCTGCGCGTTTCGAGGTCGGGCATTTGATAATACACCCTTCGATTGCGTATAAAGTTGTGCACTTGACATCCCTTGGCAACCCCACTTCAGGTCGCGGATCATAAACAGGCGAAACCTTGTGCCCTCGTATTTATTTATCCATCACAATAACTGGGGCGCAGATCTAGCGCCACGAGGCACATACTGTACAGCCAAAGATACGCTCTCGCTTGCTTCACAATGAACTTTGGATCGAGCTTTACGTACTTTCTGATTGTAGTGGGTAGAACAGTCGACATGACTTTCAAAACCACAAAGTAATGGCATTGCGACATTTGAATCAATAAATACTGAGCTATCATATTTGATCTAGGCTCAGCTCGATTGGACTGCTTGATAAATAGTCTTATTCATGTAGGGTTTTGAAGTCAGCAAAAGATCAACGACTGTCTCAGAATTTCCAGTGCTAAAGCCCTCTTGTCACGGTATCGCAGCAACTGCAGGATGATCTTGAGAACCTGGGTATCACGATGCTCCAAATGATTTCGGTGCTTACAGGAATCAATGAGCTCTGTTGTAAAAAGGCTACTTGTTATATCGGCCCCCCTACTCGCTTTCCTGGAACTCTAGGATCCAAACTTAGTCATCCTCTCATACAAATATGGTAGATATGACGGTGTCTGCGCAGGATTATTTATTCGTTTCTTCCCGTTCGAACCGCCGTAGAGTCTATAGGCAGTCTCGTTTTACCGTAAGAACTACATTAATCCGTCATATAGAGAGATAGAGATAGAGCCGGCAGAGGCTACTCTCTCCCTTCGAGCACGATGTCTAGTGCAGCATCAACATTTCCTGACAGTAAAGCTTACGCTCCTTCCCAAACTCGAAAATTTACAACACATCTATTGTCCGCTAAGATAGATTTTAAGTTACAATTCCCAAGCGAGGCGCTCAGTCCCCCCCCCACGCCACCACTCCTAACATCGATCCTAAATTCAGGGCGGGTTCCTGAGGGCAAACATCACTCCATTAGACGCCGAAAGTGTTGTTTTCCAAGGTCGATATCAACCTATACACGTCCACACCACCAGGAGCCTCGGTAGGCTCCCTCCGCTGTGGAAGCCTAAGACTCCATAATAGTTGTATTTTATCAAAATCGCATCGCACATCTCCTGAAAAGCTCACCAGCCTTTGATTTGTACTGGAATTTAGCAAATAGTGAAGAGTCTGCAGCAACCACTACACCGCCTTGGTCTCCTCGAGGCCGAGAACAAGATTCTTGAAATGCGAATGAAGCACTAAGTAAATGTCAGAGAGCTAGAAATATCCGGGTGAGGCAAGGAAGGTCATTCAATTTTGGAGGTTTACAAGACCTAACTGGCCAGCAAGATATGGACTGTCAGCTAGAGAGAGAAACACTCGAGAAGAGTGGTCAGCGAAAGGGAGTGGATCAAGGCATAGATGCTGGGACGATGCGGCAATGCTGAACACAGTGCACACACTTGTCATGTGCATATAGCTTCCACTTCTGAAGAGGATCCCATAGTTTGATCTTATTAGAAGTGTTGTGGTTGATCAATTGGAGCAGGAAGTCATCGGGTGGCAGGCAAGTGCACAGCTTGCTTGTGTGCGCGACTTACATGGGAACAACGGTATATTATGTCAAGGAATTATGCGAGGTGCAAAAATAAAGGCTACTAGAGTATACAGAGAAAATATAGCCGACGTGTCTATTAGATCTACCTTCGATGATAGGTGTTGATTGGTTTAATAAGGCTACTACATCACCACCAAGTCAGAAGCAATAAGGTAAGATTCTTGCTTATTTCTAGCTATCTGTCAGTACTTTTGGCTAAAAGCTTCTCCACATGTGAGTAGACTCCGCGGGTCAAAGGAGGGATTTCTTCGATACTATCCAACATCCGAGGCGAGCGTTGTTAAAAAACAGTCGACGTAGAATAAGCGAGCTTTATCGGCAGGATAATATTCTCCTCATCGGAGGCACTTTCATACGTCCAATAGCTGTGTTCAGAGGAGTAATGTAACGGTATGAAAAATTATATAAAGGATAACTGTTACAGTATTGTCTAATTCTCTTCTCCCTACTCTCATATTTTTCCTACAGGCCAAATCAAAGAGATCTCGAAGAAACCATGAAAGTCAGCGGAAGCCTTCTTTGTGCCTCTTTCCTCATTTGGAATATCCTACACACTATTGCATCTCCGATAAATAGTGGCTCCAATGGAAATAGCACGGAAGTGGATAATAACGACAGCACGGCTGGACGAAACCAGCAGTGTACTTGCGGTAGAAAGGGGGAGTTGTGTTGCATTTATTGCGACTCTGTAACACTTCCTTGTATCTTTAGCTGTATTCCAAACAGTCTTTATTGAGGTGTAAATCTCATGTCGCGTCCATACTGATTCAAGTTCAGTGGCAATGTGTTACATCCTTCTGACATCTCAGAAGGCCATGTCATCAACGCAGACCCGCATAAGAACAGAATAACGAGACACTTCAGGAGGCCCGGTTTGCTGAGTGATGGACACAGTTGAGGTTGGGCGGCAGATGGCGATGCTATGTTATTTCATGCGGACTCACCCATTCCATTCCTTGTATGCTTACGGTCTAACACCCAGCATGGTATTTAATGCCTCATAACAGGCACATGCCGGAATTTCATAACACTCCTCAACGAGTAGTTCATGTGGCGAGATCATACAGTTAATATCAGCAGGCCGTTCAGACGGCCTTCAATACTCAGACAGACTTATTAGTCATCCCTTTCCAATCCTCGTACTTGCCAATAGTTTGCGATCCTAACAGTTTAATACTAAGAACATCGCAGGCTGAAAAAAATAATGCGATAATGCTCTACAAAACTGCAAAGGTCACTTCACATACCAATGTGCTTTGAGAGAAACTCTGGGCATTTCTCTCTTGATTTCTAACGGTCGAGATTACTTGGTCTAACTTTGGCTATGTTTTAAGCGTCAGAATATACAAGTTTCCCAGCCAGTCCTTGGACTGGACTGGACTAGACTTGACTGATTTCATTTACCCTGACCTCTCCCTTTGGTATATGCAGGCTACCACTACTCAAGCCATCTCTCTCTCCACTCGGTCGTGACCGAATTACATACGCGAAATTTTTGCCCCCTTAAGGCCTATGATGTACAATTGGCCGTGCTGCCGGAGCCCGTGACTTGAATCTTTGGGTTGCCTCCGCGAATTCGAGTGCCGCATTGAGAGCTTCTCGATTGATTCCACCTTTGCTTACACTACCTTACCCATTCTGGGGTCGCCCTCCGAGCATAGTTACGAAGCTATTGAATGCATCACCTTTCTTGTTCCTTAGTTGACGCCTTTCTTCGCGTAAAAACGAAGGCTACCTGTGCCAACCCGAAGCAGATGAGAGGGCCCGCATTTTTCCGGATCCGTACACGTCAATTGGTGTGCAGCGCTTCACATGTCCACAGATTCCGGGGGGGCGGCATTGGAATACACCAGGACCGGCTCCAAAATCATTGGTTGACTGAGTAGTTCATCCGATACTCGTGGTCATTCTGACACCCCTTCCAGCGATTAGGCAACATTTAAATGATTGAACTATTGGTCTTAGCGCATACTGCGATGACGAACCAGATTCTCAGTTGTATCGATCATTAAAATAGGTACAGTATTAATACTGCGTAAACTTTGTTCTTTAAACTGTAACCCTTATGTTCTTATCCTTTGATTGATAAGAAAGATTAAGATATCCAGCATAGATAACCATGCTAGAACCCCGCCCACCTCTCTAGGAATTAGGACATCGTAAAACGGAATGTGTTTTGGAGCACCCGTCCCGCTAGGACATCGCAAAACGGAATGTGTTTTGAGGTTCCGCCTATCAGCGCGCGAGATATACAGCCCTATTAAACTATTAATATATGAACACATTATATTGGTTAAGTTATAGGCTTACTCTATGTTAAGTGGACCAGGTCATATCGTAATAGGGAAGGGTATAGCGTAATAAGCCTTTATTAATGAATGACTAGCTAAGTGATAGCTAAATAAGGACTTAGAGAGCTTAAGGAGTGAAAGCCCGTGAAGGAGGGTAAAGATCTCCTTATATAGACGTAAAGGGGAGTCTATATAGAAGGCTTTAGAACAGAATAGACTATTAATTATAAATTAATAGTCTTACCATGCTCAGCCTTGCGCAGTGTGCTCAGCCTTACGCGGGTTAACTAGTTAACACTTTTAACTTAAAATAGTTAATATAGTTAATATATTACTTTATAGCTTTTCTCTAAATAGTATTAAGCTTTAGGAATTTAATATACTCTTAGATTTTATGCTAATATAAATATTTAGGCTTTTATTTTTTATTAAGAAATATATAGTCTAAGTAATTTATATAATAAAAATACTTATAACTAAGAATACACTTCTTTAATAATAGTGTTAAGAGTAGAAGAAATTACTTAAGATATAAAAGAGTTATAAATAAAATAAAAGAGTAAGATTAAAAAGTAAATTTATATTCTTTATAACTAAAGTATTAAATATAATGTAAAAGATAAAAGTAAAGTATCTTATTAAATAATAGTATAAATAACTATAATAATAAGTTATAATTAAAAACGAAAAGAAAGATATTAATAAGGTATTTAACTCCTTATTTTCCTTATTAAATAATGGAATAATAATATTAATACCTTATTAATAACTTTTAAAGTAAGTTAGGTTAGATTTAGTGTGTTATTAGACTATATATATTATTAAACTATATAGTACTTTATTAACTTAGTATTTTACTATTTTATAAGAATATTATTTAGCTTAATAGCCTTTATATATATATAAATAAATATTTTAAGTTATTCTAAACATAAAATATATTATATACTAAGCTATAAAGTTATATTAGTCTTATTTAAGTGAGCGCACTTAAACACTAAAAATATTTTTATATTAAGTAGCTAAAGAATATAAAAGTAATATAATAATATAATTAGTAAGTTAATATTATTCTTTATATAATAAATAATAAAATTAGCTTTAATGTAACTTTTATAGCTATTAATAATTAATAATTAAGGCTAACTTATTACTTTCTTATGAGTTTAAGGCTTAAATATCTTAATTAACTATTATAGACTAAGCTTATTTAATATTTAGCTATTTTTATTAACTATAAAATACTAGTTAAAAAGTATTTAAGTTAGTAATTATTTAGAATTAATATTTTAACTCTTAAAGATAATTATTAATAAGAGTGTATCTTTAGCTATATTAATATATTTAATTATAATTAATTACTTCTATTTCTTTATTATAGTTTTATACTATTATTAATAGTTAAGAGAAATTAAGACCTTTATTATTTAACTCTCTTTAACCTTAAAACTAAACTTATTTATATTCTAAATATTAAAATTATTATAGGTGCGCTCTTAAAATTTAGTGATAATTATGTTAAATCACGCTTTAACCTTATTATATAATACGTTATTAAATTATATAGTCTTAAGTTACTTTATATAAATACTCTAAATAATTAAATAATAATTAAGAAAGTATTAAAGTTATTTATACTTAATTAAGATAATAATTTTAGTGAGAACTAAATTTTATAATATATATTAAATATATTTATAGTGAGTTAATTTAGCTAGCTTAATTAATAATATTAATATAATAAATAATTTAGTGTATATATATTATAAGACTTATTATATAAATATCTTTTCTTTCATATTTAAAAGGATTTAAACTATTTTTATGGCTTAAGTATATAAAAGTTCTTTAGTAAGTTAATATAATATAGTTTAATGTAACATATTAAAGGTGATAGTGACAGTATAAATAGACTTATATTCTTAATTTCGATACACTAGAATAGTCTTCTAGACTCACTCTTTAAGATTAGTTACTTTAAAACTGTGTTAGTAACTTATAATTAATAAGAGTAATAGTTAAATATAACTAAATAGAGTTTTATAGTTCATTACTTTATATAGTTTATTAAACTATATAGTACTCTATAATATTATTAAATAATTATCTTACTTATTAATAAATATTAATATAATTTAGTGATAAAGTATAAGAAACCTTAATAAAACTAAAGTTTATAAATAAATAAACTATAGTTAGGTAATTAAGTTATAATAGTTATAATATTTTGGTTTTAAACCTAGTTTTTAATATCTTTAGCTAATTACTCTTTAAAACTATACTTATAAAGTATATTTAATACTTAGTATAAAGTATTACTCTATACTATAAAAATATTTATAGCTATATAATAAGTACTAAGGAGTTAAATTAGATTATATTTATAGTGTTTATAGATAAATTATTTTTTACTAATTTATACTTAAGGTATAATAAGCTAGAATTAAGTAAAGATAAACTTTTAAATATACTTAATAAATAATAAAACTAAAAGTGATAAGAATTAATGGTTTTATAATGATATAGTGAGATAAATAGTTATTAATAATTTATTAATGTAATGAAAGTCATGAAATAAAAGTTACGCTAGTAACGCTAAGACTTAATTTGTATGTGTAATAACTGTCACTATAGACTGGAATAGTGTTAGGCCTCGGTCTTATAAAACGGATCTACTCTGATTCGATAGGGAGATAAATGGGTATTACCACTTATTGGTCCTTTTCCGCGTAAATTGTGTAGATATAGCTATTATATCTCGTACCTTAAGGATGAACCTATAATCGCTGAACCATTAGGTTCTTTCTACAAGGAACATTCCCAAAAGACTTTATTTGGTTTAGTGTTGGTGTTGGCTTTAAGAGAACGTTGTTAGAGCTGAGTGAGTGCTGGGGCGTTTAAAAGGCACTTAACTATTATCTACACACAGAGTATCGCAATCTGATCAATTGAATAACTATACTAGTTACTGCTTAGTGGACAGATCAATGTATTTCTGTTAAGCGACTGTCTTGCAGTTCTTAGGCTTTGTCGGCGAGTTACTCAATTCGTTCTTTCCAGAGAGAATCTGTTTGCCCACTTCCGAAAACCACTCGGCTCTTTGCTCGGTATCAATGAATCCGTGCATCAAGCTTGTCTTGTCGGAAGCCCAGTCTACAAGTTCGTTCCCGTGGCTGTTATACAGTCTGACCTTGCCACTTTTCTGGAATTGTTCGAATGGCTGGCTCCCATATATAAATGCTGCCCAATCTTCGGCCATAGCATCGGCCGTAGTCCGATACTTTTCTTCAGCCTCGGGACCTGCAACTGCAGGAGTTCTGAGCACAAATGCGGTGTCCAGAGAGTGATATGAGCGACCCTTGAAGGAGCTCTGAGGATTGTCATCCGTCTGCTCGAACCTGAAGACACTGATGGCTGGAGAAGTCAATCTTCCCAGCATGATTGGTAAACACCCGAACGCACCATCGGATGACAATCTCATCAGTCCATCGAGCGAGATCTCTGCTGGGTTATCTCGTGAAACATTGTAGGCTTTGAGGAGTTCAGACGCGAATGCAGGGTCAGGTGACACATCTCGAACCCAAGCTTCAACCTCTGCAGAGGTCAATGAATGCCATTGGTTGCTCCACAGTGCCATCTCATCCCTCGTCCAGCCTACCAATACCCCCTCGACCCAAGGACTAAATTTAGTCACTCTTTCGAAGGGTGTAATTACGTCCTGGTGTACAAACCAGTTAGGGTCCCAGACGGGTCGAGCAAAGGAGCCGCCGAGTAAGTCTTCCAGTTGCTTATCCGACAGTTGACGCAGCGCCGCCAGTCGTTCTGTTGCAGACGCAGATGTAGGTATACCCGTGCTCGATACCAAACGCTGATAAATTTCCTCGGCGAGAGCGGGATCTGCAAACTTCCAAACTGGAGCGGATTGGATGATGATTCTTTTGCAGACGGGAATATCGGACAAGCCATGTGCGCAAGAACTGAATGCTCCTGCCGATTCACCAGCAATAGTGATCTGATCTGGATCACCACCGAAGTGGTGAATATGCTTCCGAATCTGATAATATCGGTTAGCCCCTTATGATTATCAAAGCTCTCTTTTAAGAAGCATGTTTATCATAACAGTCATCAAGTGTCGGAGCACAGTGTATTTACGCCGTAAACTTACCCACAAGAGTGCAATTCGCTGATCCCACAGGCCTCTGTTCGGGGAATAGACTTCACCATTCTGTCTCGCTTCTTCTTCAAGATCTTTGGAGCCGAGGAAACCATGGTACCCCAGGCGGTAGTTGATTCCCACAGAGACGAACGGCTTCCCAATCTTCATGGCGTGTTGAACAGAATAATTGCCATCTAATCATGAGAGACAGTCAGTCAGCCAGCCGGAAAACTAGGAAAGTTGAGCCCTACCAGAAGAGGTATTCCCATTTCCTGTCGTCCAGCCACCGCCATGGATATTTGCGTACACTGGTAACTTGGCAGTCCGGCCATGCAATGCTCCTGGAGGAACAAAAACATTGACTCTCAGGCATTCTTCCAGATCCATCACTGGCATTCCCTCAACTTCTAGAAGAGGTACGAGTCCCTCATACAGATACATTCTTCTACTAATGAGCGGGTCATATGGTTGAGGACATATTGGTCCGTATCTTGTCGAGTCAAGAATCCCACTGTTGCATGCATCCTCGAGATTTAGTAGTTTGCTCTGTCGAAACCGTGCCGGGATGGTGGCGAACGGTATGCCCAGAAAGTTGACAACACCCGTAGATGACAAGGCGCCACAGACCTTGCATTTTGCGCTGATATCAAGCACCGGACCAGGCGATAATGTGAGCCAGTCTTTACGGGCATCAGCAGGGGTTGCTGAAGCCATGATCAATCGTGACTTTTGTATGATGGTCCAACAAGGAATCGATACGTGCTTCGTATGTCCCAAAGTAGGACTCGACTCATGGCCAGAGATCAGGTCAACGATCGACGTGAGTCACGCTACGGCCCCCCGCGCCTTTGAAGAGTGTTCTCAGTCCCGAATGTCGGCAGACGTGCCGGTTCTCAATTCAGAATTCAGACTCGGATTCGGGCTCCGACGCCGAGCTCTATCGGCTTGATCTTCGCATTTATGCTATCGGCCATCGCGCCCGAGAATTCTCGCATCCCGTCATGTCTATGTACTGTCATTGCGCGAGAAACAATAGTAAAAGAGGATGTTACGCGTACTGCGGGGCGGGAGAGAACACTAGCTCTAGGGTTTACCCGACTTCCGACATTCAGCCATAGATTATCCGTGGATTAGCCATGTCGGAAGCAACCAGATGTTTATGATGCGAAGAGCCTCGTCCTCACATAGTGTCTCTATATCAAGACTTTGATTGGATCTCAGGGTGTTTTCTATGCCTGGAAATGATTACACGTGGAGCTTGACTTCACCGCTTTTGACGTTAGCTAGATGCCTGCTTCGTCGTTCATATTCAAAGTACGGAGAATAGCTTCTCGTACTCGTACTTGATTTTGAACTACTAAGCTCACGCCGGCGAATGCTAGTCTGGAAGTCAAAACTATGGGCACCGTCGGTGGCAGCACCGAAGCCCATCGCAGCTTGTCAACCCCAGGTCCGAACGCAGCTAGAAATGGACACCTTGTTAGGCGAGGCACGTACGAGTACGAGTATCGGTGTGCCAAATCAGGTTCAAACAGCACTGACTTCCCCGTGGGGCCCATCCGATTTACATTAGTAACTCAGACCACTGGCAAAAATTGATCGAGTATAACTACGTGGGAGATGCGTTTGATATTCAACTCTCCATTCCTTTGATCTTTCGCAAAATGAATTCGAATCTTCTGCAATTGCGTCTCTGGAACCAAGCGAACTTCTCCTCTTTCTTCATCCGGACTCAACATACACTGTCATCACGATGCGTGGGATCAGCAAGGAGCGACTCCGAAGCGATCTTAGGGTCATTGGCTACTGTCTCATTGTCGGTTTAGGGGCTACAGCCTTTGGTTTTGATCAAGGTCTCACGTCTGGGTATGTTCTCCATGTTTTTTCGTATCGAGGAGCACGCTAACAATAAGGGTAGCTTTTTGGCAATGCAAGGTATACTTTCATTGCATTTTCGACGTGGCAAAGTTCCATGTGGCTGACAACATGCAGCGTATAACAGAAGCTTTGGATACTACAATGAAGCAATCGGAAAATATGCCATGACTGCAGGAAGACAAACATCACTCAGTGGTGTTTTGACTGGTTTCATCCTCATTGCTGCCATGGTCGCGGGTCCCATTGGTTCCAAGTTTGGCCGCAAGGCTGGGTTCATTATTACCTGCATTGTTGGCCTGATCGGTTCTTGCATCCAGATGATTCCGCACTTTGCAGCAACCCTTGTCGGCAAGGCCTTTATGGGATTGGCAATCGGTTTCACAGGACAGTTCTGTATTCCGTACTGGTCGGAGGCAGCTCCAGTGTACCTCAGGGGTTCCATTGTGATCTTTTACCAGTTTTTCATTAACATTCCGACCTTCATTGGTGCATGTGTGGACCAGGGCACTTACAAGATCTCGTCCAACTTGGCATACCAAATACCGCTTATCTGCACGCTACTAGCGCCGTTGGTCTTGTTGTCTCTGATCTACTGGCTCCCTGAATCTCCCCGTTAGTCTCCCGTCGTGTTTTATGTGAAGAGATGGCAGTTCCCTAACCAGTTCTTCCAGGTTGGCTCGTCACCGCAGGCCGTATCGACGAAGCCAAAGCTTCCCTCATGAAGCTCCGTGGCCAACATGCTCAAAGGGAAGAGCTCGACAATGAGATGAAGAACATTGTCAACTTCATAGAATTGGAGAAGCAATACGAAACATCGGCCTCTTATATGGACTGTCTCAAGGGGGACCGACCTTCGCCGAACCATGATCGCTACTCTTTCTGCCTCAGGCCAACAGCTGGTTGGTGTTGCTTTCCTTTCAGGGTAAGCCAGCTCTCTGTATCCTTCTCCCAAGATCCCTTTGCTGACCAAACGACTCCAGCTACTCAACCTATTTCTTCCAGACCGTAGGTGTCAGCAACGCGTTCCTCGTTACGGTCATTCTCAACATGTGCTCTGTCGTTGCCGTTCTCCTCTCCTTTGTCGCCATCAACTATATTGGCCGCCGGCCGCTGATGATCTGGGGCGCCGGAATCATGGGCGTCTGCATGTTCTCTTTTGCGGCCGTGGCTGAGGCACATCCAAATAGCACTGCCGCAGCCTCCTTCCTCATTTTCTGCATTTGCCTGTTCTCCTTCACGTACACTTTCACCTGGGGCTCTGCTAGCAATATTCTCCTGGGAGAGATCCCAGCCAATCGACTCCGATCCAAAACCATCTCCATCGCCGCGTCGGCGTCGTGGATAGTATGTGTCCTTGTATCTACAGGCATGCCATACCTACTTTCAGCTCAGTACGCCGACATGGGCACCAAAGTAGGCTTCATCTTCGGGCCTATCGGTATTGTTGTCTTTATTCTGACTTGGTGGATCGTCCCGGAGACCAAGGGCCGCACGTTGGAAGAGATTGATGAGATGTTTATGAACGTAAGCAACTCCTTGTCCCCACCGTCCTCCTTTTACCTACTTACCTCTTCTTCCTTATAGCGCGTCCCTACACGACAGTTCAAGACTTATGTCTGCACCGGAAACGTTAACGGCATCGATGTGAATACTATTACAGAGAATCAGAAAGGTCAACCTATGTTGGAGATTACTCACATCGAGAAGGGTCGATCATAAAATAGTACCACAGTGCTACGTCTCGCTTCACCACAAATGTCACTACATATATGGGCTTCTTGATAAGTGGGAGAGTATATGGCAGTATCTATGAGGGAGAGAACGCAAGAGCGGAGACAGCTGCCGTCCCATCGGAGGCCATCGTGGTCACGAACAGAGAAGGTGGATGACAACGCTAAACGACTTAGAAATGGCTGGGCTTGCTTTCAACATTGCCTCCTCTCAGTTGATTGTAATGCTGGCCCCGGGAGTATGCTCTGCCAATAGCTTTACACTTAAAGGTTGAAATCTCTCACAGCACCGCTATGTCACAATCCACGGCCTCGTTTGACAAGACCTCTTCTCTGGGCACCGTCGAGAGTAATTAGAGAAGATAGATAAGTTGCAATAATTAACTTTTATACTTGAAGAAGAGAAAACTTAAAGTATATGGTCTACTTAAGAACATACTCCAATATTAAATTAAACCTGTTTCGCCTGAAGTCACTAGAAGCAGTTTCTACTAATACAAGTACCTATGAGACCTTCTCAGGGGACTCTCTGCCTTTCTTGCCAGGTGTAGATTTCACCAAAGGTAACTGGGACACTTCGAGTGCGGACAGGGCAGCTTAAGCCTTCTCCTTCAAAGCTGAGGTCCATGAAACAGAAGAATAAGGAGCGCGGGTGGTTCGCAGATGGTAATAGTGGTTGCTGTTCCCAACTCACAGGGCTATAAAACCAATCGGCGATAGTGTCATGCTGACGAACATCGCAAAGCTGAAATCAAGGCAGATTCACGTTCGGCGCCTCGGTAATGCCCTGGCCCGACTCAACTCGCCTGTGGGAAAATCCGATCAAGGCTGAGCGGCCAGTTGGCACAGGGTTGTATTTCTGTGCGACAGACCTCGTATTTCGTTGACCAGGTCCAGATTTTCGTTGAGCCAATTCTGGCACCGAAGTATCTCGACCGCAAAGCTTTAACTCAGGCCTTACCATCCACGAGAAAATCCTACGAGAAAGCTGGCCAAGCCCCATGCTCCAGGATCCGGTATCTTTCCGAGCCACTTTTCTTCCTCCCCTATGTACACTGTCCTCCCCAGCTTTGCGTGCAACCACTTTGTCTTTTCCGCACCATTCATTGCGGCTTCAGCCGCTTGATTGAGCTCTCCTGTTGCCTTCAAAATATTGACAAACGGGATCAGCGAGTCCATCAATGTTCTGTCTCCTTCTCGGGCAGGCGTGTACTTTTCCAGTGAGTTCAGCGCAAATGCGAGGGCTCTGCTCCAGAATGCTACATTGGCGTTATCTTCCTAAGATTGGTGTTTTTTGATAAACCACGTCAGAGCGTTGAGAAAGATGGAGTACAAAGCTCCAGAAATGCCGTCCATGGTTCTTTCGACGATCGACGTACTCTGATCGAGTAGCGACACGATAGCTGTGATTTTGGTTTCGGTGATTAGTCCAAAAATACCTGTTGCCAATCAGCTTGACGGAAGTAGAGTCCTCACAGGGAGGGAGTCACCTTCAGCACCTCTTTTCAGGGTGGTCCCACAATCTCCGTCGCCCACGAGATTGTCGTTCTCTGTCACATCGGGTTCTGATGCAATCATTGACTGCAGTCCCGCCTTCAATCGCTTGACTACCACGTCGAGTTCACATTTGAGATGGACCTGGGAAGTTTCCAGCTGCGATTGGCTCTGATGCACGTCTTTGGGAGTCTGACGAAAGCTTTTCGGCGTGATATTAGAGGTTGGCCAGGAGGTCGCATGCCAGCCTGGAACATCGCTTGCAGCATCAAGGAAATTCAGCACGGACCCTTGTACACCCAGGTCCCGAACATTGAGGAGGCTGATCGAAAAGCCTGGGCTGTTCAAACTCGTCATAAACGTTCCACAGTATATGCGTAGCAGTTTCTTGTCGTGGTTGTGCTGAAGCTGGTCGACGACCTCTGCAAAGATAGCACCCAGCTCCAGCGGGCTGATGCCTCCCAGATTATTGATGAGCAGAACCAGCTCTTCCGACGTTCCTGCCAGGAAGTTTCTTTCTGAGTTAAGGATCGAGCCAGGCGTTTGGGTTGGTCAGGGTGACGGCGCGGAGCGCATTGGTAACTATCTCCGTAGAATCGTTGATGAAGTGTTTTGCTTGGATCTTGAAGGAGCTTCAGATGTTTGTAAGGCTTCAAGGGTCAAATGACGCTGAAAGCACGGAACTGAGTGCGAGCGTTCGTTTATGTTCCAATCTGGCCATACAACGCATATGCATCGCAACAATTGCTTTACATACTCCATGTTTCGACGAGAACTCTCTGACAATCATTGATGCTACCACGATAGGCTAGATTATTCGTCGTGCTCCTGCGCCTTATTGCGATTCAGGTGAAATTGCTTAGTATCTTTAAGTGAGAAAAAGGCCGTGGCGGCTCTAGCTTCCGGATATGGCAGTCGAACGCGCTGCGCAATCCAAGTTCTCCTGGAGTGGGGATGTGAAGTTTGGCGCGTGGATCCAAAATGGTTCTAGTTGCCATGCTGAACTGGGACTTGGGGCCTGGCTGAATTATGTCAACCTACAGGTAGTCGTTTTCCCAAATCACTTGAAAGTTCTTCATCAGATTCGTGTTCAACTTGCTTCACCTTCTGCCTGTGAATGGAACAAAACCAAAACAACTACACAGCACCCCGACTCAATTGCCCATGCCACCGAAGGGGGAAAATAGAATTACAGTGACAGAGTTCCAGGACTGGTGACCTGCACAATGGCGCACGGAACGCTGGGGCCTGATACTGTTATCAACAGCATCCACGACAAAAGAATACCAGGGGCACTCAATGGCAACCTCATCAACGACACTCTCCTTCCTGTACACATCCCAGAGACAGTCGCAACACCCGCAAACAAAGACACGCCCTCGCTCTTCTCCCTGAAGAACACCACCACTCTCGTGACAGGAGCGGCCCGTGGGCTCGGTATCACATTAGCAGGTGCTGTGCTTGAGTCGGGTGGTCATGTGGCCTGTGTTGACATCCTCGATGAGCCCGTGGGCCCAGAATGGGAGGCTTTACAAAAGCGATCAAAAGCGAACTCGCTCTCCTTGTCCTATTACCAGTGCGACATCACCGATGAGGGACCAATGCAAAGGGTTTTCGATCTCGTTGCCATTGAGGCCCGGCAGAGATCCGCCCCTTTCAGAGGGACAATAGCCTGTGCCGGCATCCAGCAGAAACTGCCCGCGCTGGACTATCCAGCGCAAGATTTTGAACGAATCCTCAAGGTCAATGTCACAGGTGCATTTGTCACCGCAAAGTATGCGGCGAAGAAGATGGTGGAGCACGGCGTCTCTGGAAGCATTGTCATGGTAGCTTCGATGTCTGGGAGTATCGCCAACAGGGTAAGCGAGACCCTCATCACCCCCTGTTGGGGCCACTCGAATACTGACAGTTAGCTGCAGGGCCTTACTTGTTCCGCCTACAACTCGAGCAAAGCTGCAGTCCAGCAAATGACCCGCTCGCTGGCACAAGAGTGGGGACAGTATGGTATCAGGGTCAACTCGCTTTCCCCAGGGTACATTCGCACCGCCATGACAGACGCGTTGCTGCAAGCGGAGCCCCAGGTCGAGGAGAAGTGGATGGCTGGGGCGCTATTAGGTCGTTTAGGAGCGCCTGAGGATTTCAAGGCCCCGACTGTTTTTCTCCTAGGTGCCGGTAGTAGTTTCATGACGGGTGCAGATCTGCGAGTAGACGGAGGACATTGTGCATCCGCTTGATGTGTATGTAAGAGACACGTACTGCCAGGATGGCACTAAGTGATATTCTGAACCTCATGTCCCCGTCTTCCAATATCTCGCAGGTACTTGATAATGTGACACAGTGACAGAATAGGCGGAGTGTGTCTACGCATTCCCAAACACAGACTATTAGTAGGTATACTCTGTTTAATTTAACATTATTTGACATTATTTATAACGGTTTATTTAATATTAAAAGTTAGTAAAATAGTATATCCTATATTAGTAATAAAAAGTTCTTCTCTATACCTGTGAAGTTATTATAAATTAATGCTCTAGTATCTTTTCTATTATATTAGTAATTAGATTAAAGGCCTCTTCAATTACTAGAGTTACGGTATGTTTCATTCTGTCAGAGATAGTTAGGTACAAGGAAGAGATCCCTAAATTTCTTAGAGTGGAATCTCCCGTTAAGACCTAGCCTCGGCAAAATTGCCCTTCCCAAACTGGGGGATTGCGGGGCTCGAATTTGGTGCTCTTTGACTGTTCATTTCCTCTGTAACGTTGACCTTTGTTTACGTTAACAGTCTCACCCTGTCGGTAGCGGAGGTCAGATTCGGGACAGTCCTGTCGTTCAACTGCTGATGCGAACAGAATACACCATGATTGCTGCAAGGCCAAACTCGAACTCGGGGCATAAACGGTCCCGGACAGGATGCATGAACTGTCGTCGCAAGAAGAAGAAATGCGACGAAGGGAAGCCCACTTGTTACAACTGCGTCAAAACATCAGAGAAATGCACATGGGGTCGGCCGCTGAGCTTCCTGCCGCAAAACGCCTTCACCATCAACGAAGATTCAACTCCTGCGAACATGTGTGGGCTGATGGACTACCATGACGGGGTGGGAGGTGGCGGCTCGGTGTCAAGCGACAGCCAAGAGCCTGCTGTAGCGGGACAAGGGATGCACAGTCAGTATCTGGATCTGGTGTCACGATCTTCACCAGCAGGCATGCCCTACGGAGCCGCTTCCCCGGAGCTTGAAGCCAGCGAACCCACGGCCAAGCGCTTCATCTCGACTATAAGTCCTGTCTCCTCAGATTTCGCGCCAGGCAGACCCTCAATACGGCAGGACCTGGCAGCGGCGACCACGACGTTCACGTCGCTGCCGCCCTATGCTGGAGGTGCCCACACAACACCGGAGCAGGGGCAATCTCAGATGGAATCCTGCCGGAGCCTCCGCAGTTTAAGGTTCTCTTTCGATGCTGTTGACAATGCCGGCCAACTCACGGCACCTGTGGAATTCAGTCCAGCCTTCGAGCTCTCGCCAGAACTACTTCTCGATGACGGCATCTTTATTCCTGGATCGACTTATCAAGAACTCCACTCCACGCTGCGGCATAACATGTTGAGCACGGCAAGATCGAAAGAGGCGAGCCGTCAGCCAAGTCAAGAACGCGATGCGCATGGCGTCCAACCAGTCGGTCATGCTACAACACATACAGACTCCCAGGCTCGCGGGCAAAGCCAGCCGAATCAGTCAGACCCATCCGAGGTCGAGGTGGTTCTGAGCGCCGAGCAAGAGTACCGTCTCTGGAAGAACTGGATTGATGAAATCGCCCACTGGCTGGATAAGTTTGACCGGGATCGTCATTTTGGCCAGACGCTGCCGGTGATGGCGAAGACATGCGCTCATTTGCGGTATGCCATGCTCGCACTCAGCGCACGGCAACTGGAGAGGAAAGACAAGTCAATCCCGGCGGCCCTCACACTGTCACTGTACTCCGCGGCGGTGCACTTGCTACTCGCGCAGCTGCATCTCCGCAACACCCCCGTGCTCGCTTCTTGCGTGGTCATTTGCGTGCTGGAAATGATGAGCTGTTCTCCCAAAGCATGGCGGCGGCATCTCGACGGCTGTGCCTGTCTCATCCGGTCGATGCACATCTACGGCGACAGTGAGGGGATCGAACGGGCACTTTTCTGGTGTTTTGCCAGAATGGACGTCTGCGGCGGCCTCATCAGCAAAGAACGAACGCTCATCCCGGTTGCCGAGTGGACTTCGGAGCCGTCTTTCGACGCCGCCGTCAAATTCTTTTCGTCGCGTCCGACTGTCGACTGGAGTGCCTGCTATGCCTCGTACCTCAGCGCGTCCACCATCGATCTTCTCTTCGCATCGACTACTTACGAGGATCCTCGCACACCTCCGGGCTGGTCTAAGCATGACCCCTCGTTCCCCCAGAGATGGAGCAGACTCTTTGGCGTGATTGAACAGTGGTACGAGAATCGTCCGCCAGAGATGCTGCCCCTCGTCACCCACAGCGCCACGAGCAGCCAACCATTTCCGACCTTGCTGTTTGGCAGTGGCGCGGCCACCTCTGGGAACCAGCTCCATCACGCCGCCGCGATGCTAATGCTCCAGTACATTCCGCGACACCTCAAGTGCCCCCCTTCGCACTCACTGTTGTGGCACGCGCGTCGAGTTTGTGCCATTTCCATATGCAATGAGCACCATGGCTCGTGGACAAATTCCATCCAGCTCCTCTGGATGGCAGGCCAGTTCATGAGTCATCCCACAGAGCATCAGGCTATCATAGACATCTACGCACGCATCGAGAAAGAGACAGGGTGGGGTGCAACATGGAGAGCTGATGATCTCAAACAATTTTGGGGTGAGATCGATTGATTGGTTGATTGATTGGCCGATTGACCGGTCATTTGAGACAATTTCAGGTACCAAAACCGCTATAAATCCACTAGCACAGAGGTCCCAACACTGCGCGGCAGCAACTCAGCAGGTGGAGTTCTCCTGATCTCGACATCAAACCCTTACGACTCCAATCACCCATAGTGCAACAGCCCCCAAACACGATTCTGCGTGGCTCTTATTCACCAACGTGAGTGCACTGCGCCTGGTTCTTGTCTACTACTTCTTGCGACGCAGGAACACCCAAAGACAACCTCCTGGCCATCTCGTGATTGTTGTTGACCTCGGTTGCTGCGTACGTGAAACTTCCAGTCCCGTCACCCATGCTGTCCCGCCAGTGCAGCAGCACCTTGTCTCCAACGAACAGCTTATCGATCTGCTCCAAGCTAAGGTTCTTCGTCTCGGGATAGAAGAACCAAATCACCGGCAAGAAGGCGGCGTTGAAAACGGCGAAATAGATATAAGTCTTCCATGCAATACTGTCGATGCTGACAGGGGTGATTTCCACGACCAGGAAAGTGAAGATCCAGTTGCTCGCTGTCGCCAGCGCAGCGGCCTTGGTGCGTATCGCCAAGGGCGCGTATTCGGCTGGGAGTAGCCACGGAATGGCGAGCAAGCCAATCGCAAAGAAAAAGTTGAAAAGGAAGAGCATGACGATAGCGACAATTCCTGCGACGAAGGAGCCGTCAGAAACGGTCCCGGCCAGGATCGCCATACAGCATGCCTGGCCGATGCAGGCGAAGAGCATCAACTTGCGGCGACCTAGTCGGTCGAGGATCAAAATGGGAATGAGCGAGGAAAGGAAATAGGCAACGCCGTTGAAGCCGGCCAGGAGGAGCGAGAGGTTATGGCTGAGGCCGACCGATTTCTGGAAGATGACGGGCGCGTAGTAGGTGATCAAGTTGATGCCGCACAGTTGTTGCATGAACTGACCCCCGATGCCGAGAAGAGTGCGGCGGCGAAAGCGCTGTGGACTTTTCTTGAACAAGGCGAGGAAACTGATACCGCCACTGGAAGCAGCCTTTTCTTCGGCAAGTGCCTGCTCGATCTCGAGGAGCTCGGCACTGATAACCACATGGTCCTTCTCGATAAGCCTGGCCGATGGTTGCAGGCGCCAGAGTATGTGGCGGGCTTCGTTGGACCGACCGTGGGCCACGAGCCAGCGCGGTGACTCCGGAAGGAAGAGCATGAGGGCGATGGTGGCCAAGGCGAAGGCGATCTGGAACGCAATCGGGAAGCGAAATTGAGCCTCTGATCGCACATAGGACATGCCGTAGTCAGTCCAGTAGCTCAACATCACACCAAAGATGTTGATCGCCAACTCGACCGATAGACCTTTACCACGGGAATTAGGCTTCATCAACTCGGAGTGCCAGACAGCTTGCAAAAGATTAGCATCGTTTGGTCGAATGGAGGAGCGTTTCACCCACGGATGCTGGCGGTGTTGATGCCATTGCCCAATCCTGTAACAATGCGCCCGACGATGAGCTGTGCCACCCGGTAGCTGGAGCATTGGATGGCGGCGCCAACACTGAGAATCGCGCACCCGATCATGATGCTCAATCGTCTTCCCAGCTTCTCTGCAAAGGCAAAAGCGAGCAAGGCGCCGAAGAAACAGCCAATCTCGTAGATGGCGACGACGGTTCCTTGCAAGGAGGAGGAACCATTTCCACCTTCGGTGGTATCGATGGAGGGGAATTGCTTCGTAAAGGCCGCCCCGGTCAGCAGACCGGACATGACTCCTTGATCATACCCGAAGAGCAAGAAACCTGAGCCCGCCGCGGCGGTGATGGCCCAGTTGAGGGGCTTCCCAACCAAGAAAGACATGGTGATATAGGTTGATCGTGTCTTTCGTCGTCAGGTGTAGAGGAATAGTGACCTCTTGAAGACTCGAAAACAGCTGTCTTGGTACTGATTTGATACGCATTCCCGAAAGACACAGGCGAGCCGGGAGATTTTATAGACATTTCTGCGCATAGAGCGTGCAACATTTAAAGTTGAAGGAGACTTCCCCATGCTGGGCAAGGACTTTCTCCCCGCCATCCCCGGTATTCGCGCTTGGTGTCGGCGCGGCTGGGGCTTCCTTATTGAGTATCTGGGTGCGCACGACTCGCCGTTGAGCTTTCCCCGTTCTGATAAGGTGCAAAGATGCTGCACTTGCCCTGTTTCGAGCTCTTTAGCCGACCACGCGTAACTCTGCAAGAAACGTGAAATTCGTTCTTCGTCCTCTACAGCCAGCGGACGCGTTTCGGATGGTGGGGACCCCGAACTTAGAACAAGTGGCGTTGCGAGGGTTCCGCTTCTTCGGCTTTTCCCGGACACGGCTCCTGGAGCGGAAAGGGGGGAGGGAGGGGGAGAGTGCCAGGGTGCAAATCCTGCGTCAGGAGTACAGTAGAGGTCCACGGAAAACATCTTGGAGCCAGGCGTGTGAGATTAACAGAGGATTTTTTTTTGCTCCACTGGGGTAGCTTTTGTGAGGTATATTTTTTGGTCCGTTCGAGTCCTGTACGAAATTCTACCTTGGAACACAACCGAGTAACAATGCTAGCATCCTTGGGTACATGCGAGGGCGACCTCTGGCTGTTGTTTCGCGTTTCGGTCTCAGCCTCATCGTGCTGAGACAATCCGATGGCGACGAGGTCGACGGTGTGCTCAGCACACATCTATCTAATGTAACAACTCAACTGAGGCCTTTGAAGTCACGAGCTTTGGATCAGCAACATACCCCTCCGTGCATAGGTCTCATTCCCACGGGCGGTTTAGATATCTCTTACCGGAAGAAAATGTGGAGAGAGGAAGTCCATCTAGGGGAGTATTTAACAAGTTGTTCCTAGTTCACATTAGTTACAAATTTAAGAAAGAAAAAGAAATTACATTGTCCGCCTTGCGTCTTATCTAGGTGTCAACACAATCTATTGAGAACTCTGTCTCCTCGCAAATTGACACGAGGACTATTGCCAGAATACTGACACAACTATCCTAAGGCATAATCCTTTCATTCCTTTTAACGCGAGGCTGAGCCTTGGAAATGATAGCACAGGTAATAAGAATGTCTGACATACATCCCTGGATATGTACACATTAGTTCAACTGCACAAACTCTCCTGCTAGCACATTGCCCTCTCTCTTGTCTTTCAGGAAACTCAAGAGTTGTGGGACTATGCGCTCGGTGGTGAAACCGAAATACTCGTAAGCTTTGGGACCTGGCAGGGACTGGCCGAAGCGGTCTGTGCTCATGCAGACGGCTGCATCAGCGTAACGTTCCCAACCAAGAGCAACATACGGCTCAACCACGACCGCTGGTGTGCCTTCATGACGACGGAGAGTATCCCGTTTATAGGCCAAATCCTGCTTGTCAAAGAGTCGATGGCAGGGAAACGAGACCACCCTGACGGCCAACTGGTGCTCTTCTCGTAGTTTTGCGGCAACGTCCAGCGCCAGACCAAGCTCCGCTCCTACACCGATGACGGTGAGATCAGCGTTCTGCGCTTCCTCGATGATATAGGCGCCGCGTTGGGCACCTTGACGGTTCGTCTTTGGACTGAGCTGGCGAACCGCGTGGCGCGAGGTGGATATGATGCTGGGGCAGTGTTTAGCGCCTATGGCCGCGATCCATGCACCTGCCGTCTCTTCGCTGTCACCAGGCCGCATGTAAAGCAAATTGGGCATTGCACGGTACAGAGCGGCAAGCTCTAACGGCTGATGGGTGGGCCCGTCTTCTCCCATGCCAATGGAATCGTGAGTGGCAGCATGGATGACCTGCAGATGTTGGAGCGCACCCATCCGTACAGCCGGAGCTGCATAGAGATAGAACATGAAGAAGCTGTCTACGGGTCAGTCAAGTACTGGAAATTTCGGGAGCTCTGCTCACTCACGTTGAAGTCACTGGGACGATCGTCCCAGGTGAATAGGCCGCAAGGCCGTTGGCAATGGCAGCCATGGCGTGCTCTCGTACACCGTAGTGGATGTATCGACCTCTATAGCTACCGTTGATGCCACATTGGGATCTAAGGTCGGGATGTTGGAAGTCCTCTTTCCCTTTCCAGCTCATGTTCACCGAAGGCGACAGGTCTGCCGTTCCGACCGTGAATGACTTGATCTGTTGCGCAACTGGGTTGAAGACAAGTCCAGAAGACGCGCGGGTCGCTGTGGCCTTTTCTGGGAACGAGGTTGGGATGAGTGATTCCCAATTACCCGGCAACCTTCCCTGCCTTCGTTCATCGAATTCTGCGGCAAGCTCTGGGTATGCTTTGCTGTAAGCCGAGAGGCGCTGTTCCCAGTCCTCCGTGACTCGTTCGCCTCTGTCAACGGCGGTGGCAAAGAACTTTTTCACCTCTTCCGGTACGACGAAGGACTTATCGGGGTTAAATCCTGCATTTCGCTTCATGTTGGCAACGTCCGTATCGCCAAAGGCGCCGCCGTGAGAGAGCCCATCCCCCGCCACCGCGCTTCCAAGGCCAATGATGGTCCTGACATTCACAAATGTAGGCTTCTCTGTAGTTAATCGAGCTTTTCTGAGAACATTGACAATGCCTTCCACATCGAAACAGCCATCTTCTATATCAAACACATCCCACCCGCAGGCGCGCATCTTCATGTTGATATCCTCGCGATTGGTCAGGTCTACTGAGCCGTCACAGGTGATTTGGTTGTTGTCGTAGATGACTGTCAGGTTATTGAGCTTAAGATGACCAGCAAGGGAAATCGCCTCGAGACCCACACCCTCCTGTAAACATGCGTCGCCGATCATGCACCATGTGTGGTTCGATATAATTTTATACTCCGGACGGTTGTATTCAGCAGCTAAGTGTTTCGAAGCCATGGCGAGACCCACCGCGTTCGCGACTCCCTGACCTAGAGGCCCCGTGGTGACCTCAACGCCTTCGATCTCAATTTCAGGATGGCCAGGGCAGAGAGAGTCTGTCCGGCTTGAATGGTATGACTTGAGTTGCTCCATGATCATCGCCTTGTACCCTGTCAGGTGCAAGAAGGTGTACTGGAACAAGCAGGTGTGTCCGTTCGAAAGGACGAAGCGGTCTCGATTGAAGAAGGTGGGCTGGCGAGGTGCGTACACCATGACATATTTCCAGAGTGCGACGCCGATGGCTGCCATCCCAATAGCACCCCCAGGGTGACCGCCCTTAAATTGTTGACACAGATCTGCGATCAAGAGGCGAAAGGTCTTCAGCACCAGATCGTGCTCTTTGCTCAACTTCGAAGCCCGCCACGATTCTGTCGTGGCTTCTGAAAGTCTTCGCCTGCTGACGACTTTGCCTGATTCACTAAAACCATTCTGATCGATCAGGTCTTTCGATGCAATGGGTGCCATCTTGGAAAGTAGTCAGATTTGTCCGTGTTGATTGAACACGCGGACAACTTTCTGTTGCGAAGATGCTCCTCAAAACCAGATGTCCAGCGTAAGTCAGAGCTGCGAACTCGTCTGCTTATACCCGAGGCAGTGTCTTTTTGATCTGGTAGCCCTGGGCCTGAAGCCGAAGCCAGGAGTGACTGGCGCGATGGCCTGCCGTATCCGGTCAATGTAGCCGCACAAACCCGCGTTCGTACGCGTGTGAATTCGGCTTTCCAGCCAACCCGAGGGGATGCGGAGAGACGGGACCCAAGACTTCTTCGAACGGCCATGGCCAAGGTTAAGGCGGCAACCAGGATAGCCACATCCGGATGAGGATTTACAATCCTTTTTACTATATAAATATGCCGTCAGCAGAGTCCCCAGAGCGAGACGACAACGCCGCAGGCCTCTCCAAAGCTTGCGATTTTTGTCGGACACGGAAGATCAGATGCGACTCTCAGAAATGAGAGCGTATAGTATACTGAGCGTACGGGTATACTAGAAGCGAAGTGATCATAACCAAAACGTATGGGTATGATCGTGAAGAAAGTTAACTACGTGGTAAAGCTATTTAATGACTGTGTATACATATCCTGTGGTGGTTGTGCTGTGATGGTGTGGTGGTGTAGCCAACACCACTCCGCCATATCAACACATCAACCATTTCCTTTCCTAGAAGTCACGTGTCAGGCTTTATCTCTACGAGGCTAACTCGGCTATCCTTCCTTGTATTATTCCGTCGTCACGGGTTCGTATGCAGCCTGCGATCAGGCCGACTCGTAACAATATAGTCCATATCTCTTACCAGTGTCCGTGCTGACTTTTAACCCATTTAAAGGGCAATGGTAAACATAGCAGCCCCAACTAATGTATAAAGACTTATAGCCCCAATACTCAGAGGATTCGCAGCTCCAGTGTAAGTCGCTACAGCGGCTTCGGTGGTGGTTGATGTGATGCCCTCACTGGTACCTGCGCCCTGTCCAGTAGGAAAAGCTGCCACACCGTCTTCCGCATCCTTAGTGGGTGGCTTAACAGTAGCTTCTGGGTTAAGGACATTGTCAATAACAATGGCAATACCATTAGCCACTGGGATATTAACTATGTTAATTCCCGCACCATTAACGAACATCTCCTCCGCTTCGTTCACGAAAATAGTTAACTTCTGTCCCTGTAGAGTGGTCAGGGTAGTCCCATTCTCCAAACTGTCATAATAGCCAAGGAAATCCGGGACAACATGGTATTTGAGAATTGACGCTAATGCCTCCGGGCTCAGTGCGGAGAGGCTCTGTGAGACTGACTCGAAGCCGGCGTTTTTTGGTACGAAGAAGGTAGCGTCCTTGAGGTCATTCATCTCTCCAGTGAGCCCGGACTTATCGAGAGCATTAACAAAAGACGTTCCGTTAAATGATCCTGACACCTCTTTTGAAAGAGGCCCGGGGATGGTGAGGACATCGTTAATTGGGTACACGACACCTCCCTGGAACGGGATAGGCTTGCCTCCAAGGGTGCCTGCAACGCTGTCGTTACCGGAGGCAATGGCGACCTCGAACCCATGGTCGTTATAGTATGCGAAGACAACCTGGCCTGCCGTGGTGTTGGTGTATTTGGGTGAGGAGAGGAGAGTGGTGAGTGGGCCATATTCACTGATGTTGTCGTGCACGCCATTTAGAATGTGGTAGGAAAGGAGGGCCTGGAGATAGTCGGCGCCACCTTCCTCGAGTTCCGCGTATCGTGGAGTCTCAATAAACTTCCATATCGCAGTATCCGAGGGTGCCAGAACGGTGATGTTTGTTAAGCTGGCAACCGAATCCCTGACTTCGGGAAACATTTCGAGATATGTATTCAGATAAGAGAATCCATGGGTTTGGTTAACCAGGTCAACCAAGGTGGGCAATGCCTGCCCCTCCTGGGTTCCGATGGCTGCGGCGGTAGCAGTAGCGAGGGCTGAAAGAGCCCCAATTTTGCGGAACATTGTCAGCATGATTCTATATCGTTTCCTTGACTCGGTCACAGGTCTTTGAAGTTGAAGAAGAAGAAAGCTGTAACTCGAGGAAAGACAGATCTTTTATATCACAGCAACGGATTTGGAGCTCTCACGCCTTCGGAGACAACACAAGACAACCCGACCTTGATTTTGGTTTGTTGCTAGTGGAGACCTGTGTCTTGATTCATATTTTTCCCTCACTTTTCAACTCGTCGTGATGCTACTCTCGCAGCTCGCCATCCACAACTTCATGAGCCAAGGAGCCGCCATTGAGCCGCCATTGAGCCGCCATTGAGCCTCCATCGCAAAACCGGCTGGACAGGGTGTGAATGGCGATCATGACCATAACGGAACGCTCCAGTCGAAGAATCCCAAGAGTCCTAGTGTCTGGGTTGTCCTCTTCGCAGTGAAGAAGTCTCGGAAATGCAAACTCAGTTATCGCCAGGCTGAGCCAGCAATTCTATCAGGATCCTCTTGGCGTAGCGATAGTATGGATTGGGTATGCATGGACGCAACGGCGACACAGTCAAACTTTATATCTTGGCGCGCCAGCGATTCTGAGAGGGCAGCGACGAATTCTTACCTAAGAGCATAAGATTTCTCTGAGCAGATACTGTCACGACGTCGGGTCGCCATGAGATGAATTCCTGGATCGTGGAGAGGCAAGCAGCACCAGCGATCCTGTTGTTACTTGCAAAAGCCGATATCGGGCAGATATCAGTGGATTACGGCTAGCGACCAGATTGACTTGGCAACCTGAACTTGTGAGCTAATAGTTTTGAACCGCCGATTAACGGCGCCGATGAGATGGCCATGAAAAGTCTCACCCGGTCATATATGGAGGTGACCAGTTAATCTTATCAATCTTATCAGATTATTTACTTGGCGCCTCCACCACGAGGTGCTCCGGTTATGTATAGGCACCGACCACGACAGACCTTTCCACCTTGCCTATACTTGTGAAGTGGCAGCGTATTTGTGGTACGGACCCTCACCCCATGCACCGGTCTGATCGCGTGAGACTAGGCGCTTGATTCTCGGCTTTCGTCACCGGTATCACAAGCAACCTCCGCTGTCGCGGTGTGAGGTGCGTGGGAATCTTCCCTCACAAGCCCAACGTTATGGCTGAGAGCAAGATCAATGAATCCCCCAGCTGTATTTTATGAGTAACTAAACGAACGATGTTGACCTGAACTGGGATAAGGGGGGTGTTAACGTCCAGGATCAATCTGGGAAGACTGTGAAATCTGCTTGCTCTTTCCTTCGCCGTTGCTGATGTTCACCAGGCTAACCGGAGTCCCATGGCATGCGAGTCGTGCTCGGTAGTCAAAACATGCAAACGCCCACATAATGTGGCTACCTATGCTGAACGCTGCCTCGCTAATTGGTCGACGATCTCTCGCATATGGCCGGCCTACAGCAAGTTCCTCTTCCATGCTGTAGTCATGCATAACCATTAGCACCCTTGTCGAGTTCAAGCCAACAAACTGCAGTCTGGCTGTATACTTCATAGCTAGAACGTCTTAGTGGCTTGCAAATAAGCAGACACCGCGAAATTTTGAAGGATTTTCTCTCCCATTCTCAGCTGATCTTTCTGCCACGAGCAACCCTAACTACCGAATACTCCCGACTGACCGATCTACATTCCTTCCTACAGGTAAGGTAATGATATCCTTCTGGTTTCCTTACACTCTTGGCAAAGATTTTGTCGAATCATCGATGGCTCTAGTCTAATGGAACGAGGTCTTAGGTATCCAGATACTGGTTTTTCACGGATGGAGTTGTAAAGGCAAGGAGAAGATCGAATGGTCTCACGTCCAGTGGTCGAGCGTGATGAAAATTTTTCTAAAAAGACCGAGACCTATCCGAGGCATATATTTCACGACCTCTCCGTATCTTTAGAGATCCTAGCTTTAACACTGTGTGCTGTGGACTGATTATCCTGCAAGATGAAGGCACTTTTCTTCTTTGTAACGTCCACTCTCCTTCTCAAGCCCACGTGTGCTAAGGGCCAGGACACATACTGTCTCGATGGCATCCGGACAGCTCTGCAGCAGTTCACACTGGGTAACCCTTTACTCACTTACTATGAGAATTTGTGCCAGAACAATCTCAGCGTTGTGTCTATGTGGGCAGCTGCAAAGACCTATTGCACTCCAAAACAGATCAAAGCTGGATCCGACCTCTTGTCAGGGTACTGTATTAAATATGGAGAGACTACGCTCATCCCTTATTCGGAAGTCCTTCCTATCCTTACCGATGATTTCATCGCCTCCCTTCCACAGGTAGACTTGGACGACAAAGATCCAACAAAGATATGGAATACCTCCCTCATGTTAACGAAACACCTTTATAATCTTGGATATAGGACTACGGTATATCCACATGGAATTAGAGTTCGAGGAACAATACCGATTTACTAACAGATTGCAGTTCGAGTTTGACCATCAATATGTCCTACACAAACGTTATGGGTGAGTTCTTCTCTATCTCTTACCGTCTCTTCTTCCCTCCTTTCTCTTCCCCATTCTCTTTTAACCCTAAGAATGCTAAAAATTACCATAGTTGGGCAGTCTACGGATTCTGGGGGGGTCTCTTGGTCATTGGTATGGCCAGTCGACTCGTATCTCACCTCTACAACTCTCGCCGCAGTACAATAATCGCCGATATCGAAGAACTTGAAGACTCTCCGTCGCCAAGTACTAGGTCTTCCCTTCTTTTGGCACCGATTAAAGCTACTAATCACTGGTTACGTGCACATCTGATTATTCCCGCCGCTTTTGGAACCTACCATCAACGCCTATACTGGGGGTGTTCCATTCCAACCCGGATGGAAACCATTCTCATTTCTCTCTTTTGGATACTCAACTTCGTTCTATGCGCCATCTCGTATAATGTGTTTGAGGGTAACCTATAGTATGTCTAATATCTATCTCTTTGAGCGGACGCAGCAACACTAACAAGCCCAAAGCTATTCTAAGGCCATTCAACACTGGCGGTATATCTCAGACAGAACAGGCATCATTAGCTACGCTAATCTACCTCTTCTCTGGATGTTCTCGGGAAGGAATAACATCTTCCTCTGGTTGACCGGCTGGAGCTTCTCGTCCTTTAACATCTTCCACAGACATATCGCGCGAATTGCAACAATTCAAGCGATTGTGCACTCTATCGGGTGGAGCGCTATTCAAATAAATTGTAAGATCTCGTTAATCTACCTATATATAACGGGTTGGAAAATACATCCTAACCGCTTCTAGCTGGGTCTTTCGCACTCTCCTGGAAGCAGAGATATTGGTATATGGGAGGAATGGTATGTGTTATCTTTCTTCCCTACACAATACCATCTAGCTTACTTACTTACAGGCCACGATCACCATGAGCCTCCTCCTTGGGTTCTCGTCTATTTATCTCCGTGTCCATCACTATGAGATTTTCCTAGTGATTCATATTGTCCTCTCCGTCATCACCCTAGTCGGGCTTTTCTAGTACGTCCAAGACACCTCGATAAACACGGAGTTGGTACTTACGCTTGGAAACATAGTCACACGTTTGTTTTCACCACCCACGAGTATGACCCCTACTTGTGGCCTTGCGTTGCCATCTGGGTTTTCGATCGAGTTGCTCGACTGGTCCGTTTGGGGTACTGCAACTTCCGAGTTGGCCGCTCAGGCGGGCCCGTGTTCTCGACTGCGACAGCAACCTATAATAAAGCCGCCGACCTAATCCGAGTAGAAGTCTTCCCAAGTTCTCAGCTGCTCCGCCCAGGTGCTGGTCAACATTATTACATTTATCAATTTAACAGGTTGAGGTTCTGGGAAAACCATCCTTTCACACTCGCAGCGTCATATCCAAGCACACAGCACACTGTCGACCATAATGCAATCTCTTCAACCCCTACTGATACTAGCAGTGAGGTCGTTGTACTTACAGAGAAAGAGAGGCGAGAAGTCACAACAATTGGTTTAAATGAGAACAGAGGCTCTTACTCGCCATCTCCAGGTTCAACTTCATCATCGGATGGTCCGGCAAAAAACGTTGCTCTGGCGACCCCTCTCGGACGCGAGAAATTAGTTTTCTTCATCCGTCCCTTCAACAGCTGGACCAAGCGACTTCGAGACGAGTGTACTCGTGCAGGGCCGTTAGGCTTTGTAAAACCCAGTCTCCGTGTTGAAGGTCCATATGGTCATCGAAGCCAGCTTCATGCTTTTGAAAACGTCATCTTCATTGCCGGTGGCACCGGCATTGCAGGTGCCATTCCCTATCTACAAGATTACCTGAAAGCGCTTTCAGTCTCCACTGATCAGGCGTCGTGTGAAAAGGGCACGCGGACACGCAACATCACCGTGGTCTGGGCAACGAAGCAATCGGCCATGATTCGTGACATTGCAAGTCACGAACTGCGACCCTTCCTGAACCGAGACGATATGCACTTCAGTTTCCACGCTACGCGGGAGAAAAGGGCAAACACTCCACCCAAAGAACCTCAGCTAGATGAACATTTGATCTTGAGTCGAGATTTGGAGATTTCGACCACTCGACCTGACATCAAGACGGTTGTTACGAGTATTGTCGACGAGGTTAACGCTGCAGGATCTCGAGGTGGTAGAATCGCAGTGCTTACTTGTGGACCGGGGGCAATGGCAGATGAGGCTCGTGACGCGGTTCACCTGGCTCTCAGAAAGGGCAAGAGAGGGCTAGAGTATTTTGAAGAAGCTTTCGGGTTAGTAGTAGCCACATCTTCTCTTTTTCGATGCACACTTTGGGCTCTTTCGCTAACCAGAACTCAAATAGGTGGTAGAGGAAATGCCAGGTTTCTTTTAAGGAAACCACTCGTAGGAGTACAAGAGTTTGTAGGGTCACAGTGGACAATGAGGAGTGACCGATCCCTCGAGGCATTAGACTTTTAAAGTCGAACAAGTGTGCATTCATCGAATAGAATTTCATACAAATGCACTTTCTCTGTCGTGAAACAAAGAAATCATGGATAGCACCTGATAGACTTTATATACTAGGAGAAAGCGTGACCAAGACAACGCTGAGGAAAGTCGATCTCATTATTCACGTTGTTGTGAAGGTAGTATGGTAGAGAGGAATAAGTTCAGTAATTAAAGGACCTGAAAATGAATCACAACGATTCTGACGAGAGTATATGGGTGTATTGGTGACAGAAGAGGTATTGAGGGAAGAGTATATGCTGGACGGGTTTGTATTTGTAGTCTACGCGATAAAGTATGTTGTCGGCCAGATTGACTTGACCACAGTAATCTAGACGCATTAGACCGACTATATAACCGCCTGCTGTGAGAGGTTTACCTGATCAGAGGTGTCCACGATATTTAGCTTCTAAAGCTCGGAGTGGAGTATAGGCAGCGAGTGCCGTAACAATTACTAATTCCCAGGCCAGACCGCTAGCTCTCCTTCCAAGGGGTCCAGTGTACCAAGCAGTATCCATGCTACAGACAATAGGACCCCACCTGACGACAATGGTGATAAATTGCCGGGATCCCAGACGGGAGTATATTTGCGTCCTTCTAGATCTTCGGGTCTAGGCTAGCTAGGTTAGGGTTGCCGAAACAAGAACCATTCGATCAACTATACGGCCACATCAGTCCCAGCCTAATAGCCTAGAAATGAAAGCAGAGTAGATAGAGATAAGAGAAAAGACTTTGACGCGACGGCAACTAAGATCCCTATAGTGACAATTACCAACAGGGATCGAGGCACTCAGTGCAAATATGGGATCACTACTTGGGCGCCAAGTGAGATGCTGTAGATGTCTCGACTATCCGCTGAGTACAGTATTAGTATCGTCCGAGGCGCAGCATTCGTTGATGTTACTCTCGCGTACTTTCCCACAAAGCATTCCTAAATGGGTAGGCTTAGCAAATAAGAGATCCTGAAACGAATCGACCGGGTCAGAGGAGCCTTGCTGATCATTGGGTTTACCCTTTGTAGGCGAGCCTCCGTACGCGACCTCTTCCGTCTTTGGCTAACAATGACCCACCTTCAGCCTCGTCGTTTGTTAATCCAGCGGCTACACGCATATCTGGGACAGTGCCTGCGTTTTATGCTCGTTGTTATTTGAGATCTTTGCCATGATAGGATTCGTATTCTAGAGAAATTTTCGTACAGGATATCCAATCTTACCCCGTGAGATCTTTAAGCAGAGAGCTGTCATAATAACGTTCGTCGTCGCATTTGTTGCCGGAATGATTTACTACAGCCTCATCAACTTCGGCCCAATTTACTTCACGAAAGTCTATTTCACAGACCCACTCACCATCGGGGAGAGGAGCATCCCCTTTCCGACTCTGACTATAATAGGTGCCACCGTTAGAAACATTTTGCTCTCGCGATTCCCACAGTTTATTCCTTAGATTATGGCCGGCTTCTGGGCTCTAATGAGTGAGTTGTACTTCTGAATATGACTCACTTCTTGCTAGTTCCTTTTAAAGCTTTTTCAGGTGATCTCTTTATCCTGGGGGATCGGACGGATTCAAGAACGGTGACCGCTATCGCTGCATTAGCAGGGTTAGGGACAGGAGGACCAAACATCCCAGTGGACATAGTGGCCATCATTACTACCCCCAACGATATTATAGCCACCACGGTGTCTTTGACCTTAGCGATTCGAATCTTGGGAGGCACGATTGGCTGCAGCATCTATAGCAACATCTTCTCAACAAACCTCACAGCAAAATTTCCAGCCTTAGTTAGACAGCACCCCGTCGAAGCAAGCTTGCCACCAGCCTTAGTGTCGGGTTTCATTACCGCATTGCTGACCAAGCCAGCTTCCATCACTGCAAACCCAGGAATCACCCCTGAAATCATTATTACGGCCGGTCTTAAGGCATAGTGGGCCTAGTCCGGATCTTTACGGGCTGTCCTCATTGCTAACAATCCGTTTGGAGCGGCAGCCACTATCTCAGTCCTATTTATTGGTGATCTGAATACTCATATGACAAGCCGAGTGGTTGCTTATCAGCATACTTTGGAGATTTCCTCCCCTGTGGAGAAGAGGCCAGACCAGGCGATCCAGTTCTCACATGACAGCCATAAATCTACTACGTAATCTTTCGACTAAAACACTGCAAGATGGAACTACTGCAGACCACATGGTAACATGGCAGTCCTTCAGAAGTGGACAATATTCAGCTCATCATCCTTCGAAGAACTTTTCGATTCATGGTTTACACGCTTGGCTAACTACTAAGCAAGTATCCTGGCCCAGTAGAGTTTGGCGCTAATATTTCGCTAAAGGTTATAGAGAAAGAAGAGATATTGTATAAGAGCTACTAGCTATAACGAGGATAGTATATTGCTTATTTATCCCTCCCCAAATTAATGACAGAAGCTGCAAGAGCTATAAGACTTCCTATAACCATTATGTGAGGTTACAAAAGGCGCTCACATTTAACGATTCTACCCTCGATAAAGTCCTCTTCGATATGGACTACATTGTTATTCATTTTCAGCAAGCCATGGAGCAGTATGGTTGTAAGTCGACTCGATAATAGTGGAATGCTTCATGGTTAGCTGGTGTGAGTTTGGCGATTACTATCAGCTAACGAATGGTAGCCCAGTGTATTCTGCGTCACTACTCCTCCGCCCAAGCCTTCGTAAGCCACTAGATCGGCGTTCCAATCCGGCTTTACGGCAGCAGTACAAACGAACAGCATCTACGGCAGCTCATCTAACGCCGGTAACTCCGTATCAAAGGCACGAGCGAAAACGAAGCTGTGTTCATACTATGTAACATGCATGTTGTTTGTTTCGGAAACCCCTGGTTAGAGTGATGATGCCAGGTCCAGCTAGATTTAGGTATGAGAGGCCATCCGAAATATCCAAAATCTAACATTTCCGCATTAGTGAACTGTTTTTGTTTCCGCGCACAGCCCGGTAGCGAGAAAGTTCTGATAGCGTAAGAGTACCGACGGGGTCGGTCATGATCTCACTAACCACGTCATTGGTCGATGTATCAATATCTGTGGGAATCAACTTGTCGATTTACGACGACCATCGAGATGAGTCTGCGTCCGGATTTCGGTCACAGGGTTTAATAACGAGATTGCGAGCATGTTATCCCTCGAGGAAGCTGATACTCAGATGGCCGCCACTAGCATAGTCAAGCCGGTGATACATTCCGGCAACGATCTCGATCAAAGTGATATCGGATTGTGCACAGGGACTGAGGCGTCTCACCATGCCTATGATGCGACTCCCCAGGGTCTCATGTTGCGGCGAGAAATGTCTCAACTAGATGGAGATTTTACGCTCTTTTGTATTATATAATGATACTTGCTGACGGGCGACAAGACTTACAGGCAATATGTTTATTAACTAAGTACAGGTATATTCCACTCGAAAACTTTGTTCGTTGGTGAAAAATCGATTAAAACAAAGTAGAAACTGTAGGAAGTGAGAGGATCCATCGTTAATAAAATGGCACTGGAAATTCTGAAATTAAAAGTGGCAATGTTAGGAAACACTGATAATAATATAGTGAACTAGTAAAAGCCAAAATTCATCCTGTCCGTGTACCCTCCCAGCTCTTGATGTTGAAAACATCTGAGAGAATATCGGAAGGAGAATTCCAAGAGAAAAAAAAAGCCGTCATCCTGTAGGAGGGCAAAGGCTCGTCTGAAGCCGTTTGGCAATCCTTTGGGTGATCCACCTCAGCTGATCACATTTGAAAAAGAAATGAACCTCTCAACAAAACAGATGTTGCTTAATCCCGGCACTCACGGGTTAGAAGTCAAAGATGACTCAAAGAAGGTTAAGAGTGGTGCATTCAAGGTTAAGAAGTCCTCCCTAAAAGCAAACAAAAGGTCAGAAATTCAATAGAGCAGACACAGGGAGAGTTCGATTTGTCTCTTACGTTTGAGTCTCCCGTGCAGCATGCCGCAACATTGCTTCCGCAGGCATCTTCGACGGAAACCCCGCCACCAAGAACTGCAAAAAGAGACAAGTTTGTTAGTGAGTGACGCTAGAAATAGTGTGACATGATCAATGCGAGTGAGCGAGCGGAGAGAAAACTTACTTCCAAGGTCCAATGGAGAGCAAGACGATCCAAGCAGGCCTCCCAGGATATTTCCAATGCCCAACAGACCTCCCGTGTTCGCGTCCGTCGTATCTGTTTGAGTGTTGCAGCAAGATATAACTTGGTTGTTGCCACATGTCACCGAGGTAGGGGAGGCAGAGGCAGATGTGGTGGTGCTGGAAGTCATTGTTGATGTCGTGGAAGAACTGGTTATGGGAGCCGTTGTCGTTGATGCAGAAGTGACTGAAGAGGTGGAGGCCGTCGCAATCGTTGATACCGAAGAAGTGGCCGAAGAAGTGGCCGAAGAAGTGGACGAAGAAGTGGAGGCCGTCACACTCGTTGATAACGATACAGTCGAGGAAGACAATACAGTCGAGGAAGACGATAAAGTCGTGGATGATGATGCAGTTGTGGATGACGATGCAGTCACGGATGACGATGCAGTTGTGGATGAGGATGCAGTCACGGATGACGATACAGTCGTGGATGATGATGCAGTCACGGATGACGATACAGTCGTGGATGA